>NW_026857945.1:285000-312500 GCF_026571515.1 Ruditapes philippinarum | reverse complement strand
TTTAGTCCCCTCTTAGTGAAAACAGAAGGGGACTAATAACAACAATTTATTCTAGTTTCAATTCTCAGGTTTATTACTTTTCATTAAACCAGACAAACTAAGATACATGTTATAACTTATGAAGTATGCTAGCCCTGAATGTATTTACACAACATTGCTAACATTCACAACATTTTAATAAATTTTGGAATGTGCAGTCATATGTTACAGAAGTCCCAGGAGCTTCAATTCATGGAAAGTTTTGGGGAAATCAGTCAAAATATCACAAATGATTTAATTTATCAATGCTGGGTAAGTGTGATGGTTTTGTTTGAAGCCAAAACAACTAGATTTAACATTTTCCTTCAACACAATGTTCATGACTAGCCCTTTACTATTGACAAGGGATTCAACTGAAGTGCTAACTCAGACTACCCCTCTAAAATAGTCCAACTAGTCCTAAGTGTTCATGGTGCCTATACAGTTATGATCACTACATCTGGAAACTGGAGATTCCCGCAGACTGTGATGCTAATCTTCATTTGCTCGACAGTGACACATGTCCACCTTAAAAAATGCAATAACAATTATATGAAGTGCAGTAATTTGCAAAAAAATGCTAACCTTATTTGTCTCTTCTTACATTTATAATGCAGAGCACTAGATTTGTGTCTGTCCTACAAAATGACTTTCAATAACACTATTTAAATATATATGAAATACAATTTCTTTAATAAATACTCATAGTAATACTAAATTCCTTTTTTGTGATATTTTTTCTGTCACATATGTTCAGACAGTATACAATTTATTTGTTTAGACCGCATACTATTAAAAGGTATAATTATTTATTGGCTAAAAGTAACAAATAAATGTAAATAATGATTAGTTTAAAAACCAATATGAATGTTTCAAAGATTATTCCTTCAAACTTTAAAAACAGCCTGCCAATTAAGCAGATCTTAGCCATTGAGGCACACTAAGCAGAAAAAATGGTCAATCAAAGGGTAGGGAAACATTTTTATACATATTTAAATCATTTGGTGGAGAAACAATCACTTCACAGCTGTGCTTTGCTATTGAATATTTTCATTTGTTTCAATCTTGAATAATCAAAATGTAAATAATGTTCATAAGGATGAACTGTATTGTAAATTTTGCAGTTCCTTGTAATGCCCTGTAGGATTGATTTGTACCACCTTAAAACACCATACTATGATAGTTCATGTAAGTGATCATTTTCAGCAAAGGAAAAAGACTGTCGTCATAGGCAGTATCTTAATGCCAATTGACAGAAATATTTAAAGTATGTTCTTAACTAACACTATAATAAACTGTGAGCATTCACTGACACTCTTTTATTTTAGGCGGTACTATATAATTATGAACAAGTCTTGGACTATTTCAGTATGTAGATTAAAAATGCAAACTAAACAATTTCAGTTTCAAGCCTTTTCCTAGACATTTTGGGAAAAATTTCCAAGTTAGGAAATTTTGCATCTTGATTGAGAAAAATATTCAGTACCATGTACAAAGTTGTTAATCCAACAAATTGTATATCATTCAAAACATAAAAATTACATAAAAAATTGACAATGAAATGTGTTTTTGAACATCATCTGTCTGGTACCATATTGGATTGAAATGGAATAAAGAAAAATTGTCAGCTTTGATAACGGGAATTTTGACTCGATTATGATTTTTTTCTAAACTACGAAAAATAAGCATATTTGGCATTATTTGCCATTGGGAATGGGTCTGGTAATCTGGCCCGTGGTGACAATGGTAAAAAGGCATATGTTTTCATGAATATTTTTTGGTTTGTGAAATATACATCAAATATTATACAAGTACCGGTTGTTTGTGATAATCTTCTTGTCTTTCTTTAATCTTATACTTTTTTCTAGCTACATGTACCAGCCTTTCCAAGTGAATACTGGCACGGGGGGGGGGGGATCACATGACTTTGTATAGTAATTCTCACGAGAAAATGGCGACTGCTGAGCCCCGGTAAGTACCTTATTATGTTAAATTAAGGTGACAAACGTTTCTTAAATCAAAACAAAACCTAGCGTATCATATGTGCGGTAATTTTCTTCAAATGACAATACAAAGTGCATT
Source organism: Ruditapes philippinarum (assembly GCF_026571515.1). Lineage (NCBI taxonomy): Eukaryota > Metazoa > Mollusca > Bivalvia > Venerida > Veneridae > Ruditapes > Ruditapes philippinarum. The sequence continues at coordinate 310,400 of NW_026857945.1, read as the reverse complement.
ATCCTACGTTTTGTGGATTTTGAGGACATTGTTTGAATTGTGTGAAAATTACACATTCAGCGATAGTAATTCGCACGAAGCGATATAATTTGGTACCAACATAAATGAAAATAAGCTTACTTTCTGCACTTAAGACACCAAATCAATCATTTTATTGAAATCTGTTATCGTAGAAGTCCATATAAAATACATTTTCGAAGGTCTGTAGCCTACAAATGTTCTTTGCAAGTTTATAGTAAGTAAAACGAACAATTTCTGGATAGTAAGTCGCACGAAAACAAAATAGTTAGTTTCACGCACAGTATATACATTAAAAGAAAGTTAAGGTGACAACAGACACTTTCCGTGGTACTCACATAAATGTCATTTAAACCAACTTATTTTAATAATAATTGTTATTTATTTAATCTTTGTGCATTAAATGTCGTTGATCATCATAAAAAATAACATATTTGAAAAAATGCCTTTGTAAATGATTGATTTTGAATAAAAATCCTAAAATTTTAAATCGTAATATCAAAGTCATTTTTTATTTTTTTGTCATCAAACGTTTGGAATATAAACATACTTATAATATCTGGGGAACCGTGTCTCAAATTTTTTCTATCTTTTCTCAAAAGAATATTACGTAACGTCAAACATTTTATGCGACTTTTTCACCATACATATTACGTAATTAAATATAATTAAGTCGCTGATTGAGCAAACAAAAATCCCTGACACGGTTCCCTCCGTAAATAAATTCGCTTTCATGTGATTCAAACCGCATGTTAATTGCTTGATTGTTAAAAAAGTTATGCCGATTCAAAGTTAGTCCGACCCGCATCAAACGAAGTGTCATAAATCGGCTGTTCTCTCTCGGACCCCTACTTTTCACGCTAATTAATTGCATAACACACAAATATCCCACCAGAGAGGGTCACAAGTTGCGGTAACATACTCAACAACATTTTATGACCCAGTGACATCTGACCAATTAAAAAGCTGCTGATTAATATCAGTTTATAGCAGAAATTTCTTCAAATCTTTACGTGATTTACTGTCGGTCTGGTATCTGTCTCACATGTCACGTGACTGGAAGACGGACAAAACCCCACCAGTTAAAACCCCACCACTCAAAATATTATAGAGTGGACAAAACCCCACCACTAAATTTTACAGAGTGGACAAAACCCCACCACTTCAGTTTTATAGAGTGGACAAAACCCCACACTTACCAATTATTGGGCAAGATTTGATGAATTAAAATATATATAATATACACATTTTTTCACATTTTATTTTTTAATTTCAATATAACATTTGTGTAATATAAGAATGAACAATTTTATTAACAATGCATGTACATCTTGCATGTGCAATATGCAAAAAAGGTGTTACAAACTGTACACAAAAAACTTAATCCAAATCCCTGAAGAACAAAACAGATTATTTATTGATGTTTTGATTGCAAAAAAGGTGTTACAAACTGTACACAAAAAACATCCAAATCCCTAAAGAACAAAACATGATAATTATAGCATATAGCATTTATTTCAATAGCAATATAATACAATGAATGAGATTATACAAACAATTTACAAACTGTTAAATCAACATCAAAGAGTAGTCATTTATTTGAGACTGTGCCACATTTATGACCTTGAATTATCCATTATTTTTAGTTTCTTCAAATTCATTTCTTCAATTTATTTATATAAAAAAATAAACTACTGACTATTAATCAAGAATATAGCACATTTTCATCAGTTAAAGATTAACAAGAGCCACCGCCGGGCGGGGGCAACGCTCGGCTTTTTACTTTTTCTAAACGCAAACATAGAAAGATTTGAACATATCTTAACGTTTCCTTTTTATAAATTTAGTTGGTCTGTCTTGTCACATTAGTTTTGTTTATATATTTTGTATATATATATGAATAGAAACATTACGCAATTTCTAAAAATAGCAACATTACGCAATTTCTAAAAATAGCAACATGACGCAATTTCTAAAATAGAAACAATGACGCAATTTCTAAAAATAGAAACAATGACGCAATTACTAAAAATAGAAACAATGACGCAATTTCTAAAAATAGCAACAATGACGCAATTTCTAAAAATAGAAACTATGACGCAATTTCTAAAAAAAGAAACAATGACGCAATTTCTAAAAATAGAAACTGACACAATTTCTAAAAATAGAAACAATGACGCAATTTCTAAAAATAGCAACAATGACGCAATTTCTAAAAATAGAAACAATGACGCAATTTCTATAAATAGCACCAATGACGCAATTTCTAAAAATAGAAACAATGACGCAATTTCTATAAATAGCAACAATGACGCAATTCCTAAAAATAGAAACAATGACGCAATTTCTAAAAATAGCACCAATGACGCAATTTCTATAAATAGCAACAATGACGCAATTTCTAAAAATAGCAACAATGACGCAATTTCTAAAAATAGAAACAATGACGCAATTTCTAAAAATAGCAACAATGACGCAATTTCTAAAAATAGAAACTATGACGCAATTTCTAAAAAAAGAAACAATGACGCAATTTCTAAAAATAGAAACTGACACAATTTCTAAAAATAGAAACAATGACGCAATTTCTAAAAATAGCAACAATGACGCAATTTCTAAAAAAAAGAAACAATGACGCAATTTCTAAAAATAGCAACAATGACGCAATTTTTAAAAATAGAAACAATGACGCAATTCTATAAAAAGAAACAATGACGCAATTCTTGTTGTTGTTGTTGTTGTAAATATATATATATATACACACACACCAATAAATATATAATTATGGTCATTTAATTTACAAATCTGAGAAAATTCAGTAATTTTACCTTCAAGGTCAAGGTCATTAAAGAGCCCAAGCAAATTTGGGTTTGATAAACAACGAGGTCTGGTCCTTAAGAATGTTCTGTTATAATATGAAGTTGATCCCTTCAATAATAGCAAAGTTACAGTCAGTTACCGCCAAAACAATGAAAATTTCAATAATTTGACCTTCAAAGACAATGTCATTAATGAGTGAAGGTCAAGGTCTTTCGGTATATTTTTAACAGTTATCTTTGAAGATTATTATGTTCAAGTTTGAAGACAATCCATTCAAAAATAACAAAGTTACAGCTAATAATAGCCAAAAAAAATGAAAATTTCAATAATTTGACCTTCAAAGTCAATGTCATTTATGAGTGAAGGTCAAGGTCTGTCTAATTATTTTTCAGGGATATCCCTGAAGATAATTATGTTCAAGTTTGAAGACAATCCATTCAAAAATAACAAAGTTACAGCCAATAATAGCCAAAAAAATGAAAATTTCAATAATTTGACCTTCAAAGTCAAGGTCATTTATGAGTGAAGGTCAAGGTCTGGCTGGTTATTTTTAAGGGATATCCTTGAAGATTATTATGTTTAAGTTTGAAGACAATCCATTCAAAAATAACAAAGTTACAGCCAAGAACAGCATGAACAAGCAAAATTTGGACTTTTAACCTTGAAGGTCAAGGTCATTTATGGATGAAGGTCAAGGTTAGTGTGGTCTACTGAAAGGTCTTGTCCCAAGGGTTGTTGTGGCCAAGTATGAAGACAATACACCAAGAAATAAAAAAGTTATGATCCAGGTACAAGTTTGCGGACGGCAACGGCTACGGCAACGGCAACGCCGACCCGACCCGACTATAACAATACCTCTACATTTTTTTCAAAAAAAAAAGTCGAGCTAAAAATGTTGTCTGTTTTTTGTTGTTGTTTTTCTTGACATTGTTAGAAACGAGGTTGGATGTAAAGCAAGCCCTTCAATCCGTACAAAAGTCCATAAACTCAATGTAATATCTTTCAGATTAACGGGACAAACAAATTATTATTTCACACATTATTGATATTTTAGCAACTACATTTTTTAATCAACCCAGTGGTCGTGCGATTTGCCGCTATGCTTAATTATTTATGTTACATACTTGATGTTACGTACATTGGTCGACAATTTCATAATTTATAAAAAAAAAAAAAGGCTAAATAAAAGGTAGACGATAAATGTCGAGATATTCATTAAAGATGTGCAGTATTTGTACGATACATGTATTACGAGTAGTATGGAGCGGTAATTCACGGATATATGGAACTACCGATTTCCCTCATTGATGCCTCAACAGGGGGCGGGGCGTTATCAATAATTGACAGGTTACGCTAATAGCAGATAAAAAAGGGTATAGGTACCGTTTTAAAACACATTTTTTCGACTAACTGCTTCCAAAATTAAATCACGAATGTGTTCAGAAAAGGTTAATAAATCTACCAAGCAAAAAATCTCATTTTAGGTATTTTCAGTGATAATTGACTCCGTTGTCATATGTAAAGAGATAGTTAATACTTATTTCAATTATTCAAGATCAAATATTTCACTTTTTGTCTATAGGACGAATGCTTAATTGGTTGTTTTTATAAAATATCAAATGAACTTTCGATGGGATTTGATATTACACGGCTCAGTGTTATTTTTTTGTTGCGATAGTAGTTCTTTGACCTCTGCAGTGTCAGGTGTGTCTTGGCCCTCATTTTACTGTAATTAGAAAAAAGATGAACAAATATAATTGCTTGTCATTTGGTATGGTGATGTTTATTAAATTAATGTTGATGTTTTTATATATGGCGGTATTTGTTACATTTAGTCACTATGTTACTTAATTTATGAATATATATTGAAGGATTCGCAATAACAAAATAACTTCTTACAAAAAACAACAAATAAACCCAAACAAACAAACAACAATGAAGTTATGTTTAAAGGCACATTGTGCCTCAGAAATCCATATTGTTTTAATTCTTTAAACAAAGTAGTAGTTTGACTTCCATACAAAATACTTATTCACAAAATTCTCCAATTGCCAACAGAACCAAAGATGCAAAAGATACTTTGAGTATCTAGCAAATGAGTATGTTTTCGGAAACTGTAACAAGACCAAAAATAAACAGTTTTTTAAAATAAAAATGATAGCAGTTCAGAGGCATAACGGACCTTTAAAGAAAAATGATTAATTGAAATCAAACGGTCAAAGATATTTATACTTTTTAAAGTGAAGGCTAGTGGAGTAAAAAAATATTTATAAAACAATCTTAGAAGCTGGGTTTCAAATCACACCGCCAATGTCAGAACACCTGAGTTAAAGCATCGACGTTTTGTTAGCTAGTTTGATGAAAAAATTCAAGGACTCTGGTGGGACTAGAATCCATAGCCGTGTATCGAGCGGTTGATTGGTATTCTATAGCTACAAAATAAAATCACAATATTCTCAAAATACAAATATATAATTTTTCTTGGGATTCTTATCCGAATTGATTAGAATATTCAAATATAATTTTTTCTTGTGGTTTCTTAACCTTTTGATTAGATATCAACTTAATAAAAACTCTAGAAATAATAAAATGCAAAAATAACAATCTTCAACTAATTCTTAAATTATTCAAAATATATATTTTAAGAAGCAATTAAACTCTATTCACAGCCGCCATGTTTTAAAGCAACGGAAGTGCGTTGTCTGGTTTACAATTTTTATAAAAATTACTGGCTCCCCAGTCACATTTAAAAGAATATTGTCGATGCGGGTACCACGGCCAAATTGTCAATAATTGTTCTACCCGTTTTAGCCTACAGTCTCTATACTAGTGCTTGATTGGAAATTGTACACCAGTCAATGCACTTCCGTTGCTTTAAAACATGGCGGCTGCGAAACCTTGTAGTATTTTATATACAAATTAATTTTTTTTTTAAAGAAATTAAAAATCATAGAAAGTTGTGGAACCGAGTGCCTATGAACAGGCTGATATGCTTGTCAATTAGGTCATAAAGTAAACCGGAAGTTGTCGGATTCATCTAATTACTGTACATTACAGGCTAATCAAAGTGCTGAAAGCACTGATGGGGCGCAATATGTAGCATACAGTTCTCTATTGTACAGCGGTTTATTGCAGGTGTTACAAGCTGATGCCATTCCTTCTTTCAAAGCAGAAAAGTCACAATTTTTGTATACATTAAGAAATATAATGCATTGAAGCTTTAAAATCATGTTATAAGATCATACTAACAAAACCAGCAAAGTAATGGATGAGACCATATATATACACCATGGAATATATTTCAAGATATGACATTGGAAGTGGTTGAGAAACGATACTGGGTTAGGATGAAATGTTCCTTTCATGCAATGAACTTCCACATGTGAGTAGAAGAGTACAACACAAAAGTCAGTGTACTTAACCATATTTATTCCAAGAAATTATAATACAAATTTCAAAGTTTAACTGTGAACAAAATATTTTGTTTTATATAGTTTTTAGGGCCGATCTGACCCTGAATCGATGTATTGCACTTAAATTTGCAGTCTATCAAGCGAAACATATCAATAGCTTTACCAGATTGTGCAGAAAACTTTGATTTTACATACGGATTAGATTGCAACTAAAATATCAACGTTATAAACTGATAAAATATAAACATCTTGACCACAGACACTTGGGGGTTATGTGTGTGGCTCCCCTTCTTGATCCGCACTTGTATACACCATGCCTATTTTTGATCGTGCAAACCGTACGTCAAAATATTTTTGCATATTATTACGACCTGGTCACATGTCTTGAACATAAAACTTGTTTTCCGCTTTTTTAACCACGTTTAAAAAAGTCCCTAAAATATCATAATTTCATATAAGGAAATTGAAGCGTTGGTAAAAAATTGACTTTTTTAAAACGTTATGGAATTCTATTCAAACTTGTTCACGTGTTAGACACTTAACCGTCTCATACTAATATAAGCACACATTTAAAACTAATTCTTGTAATAAACAATACTTTTAGAATTTTAATATTCAGGGGCGGAGAAGGGCGGGGTCAATACTCCAAGTGTCTGTGATCTTGACCTACTGTATTTTTGTAAACAGCCAAATATTGGTCGTGTTCCTGACGATTTTGCTACTGATAAATGCAAAAGCAACAAGCAAATTCGTTGAATTTATATCCCCCGCCGAGTACTGGTTATTATTAACACAATTGAAGACATAAGGCTTTATTTATATATTAATCAAGGCATAAACAGTAATATTCTTTGAACTTGATAAATATTATATATGCATACTACATAACTAATCAAGGGCCATAACTCTGAGTTAATAGGGTCTGACCGGAACAAGCCGACGATATGCGCATCTCCTCTTGGTATTGAAGGTTCCCATAAAGTTTCGTTGAATTCCAGCCAGTAGTTGCAGAGAAGTAGCGCGGAAACAATTTTTACTCCATATGCATACTGCATAACAATTCAAGGGCCATTACTCTAAATTAAAGGGTCTGACTGAACCAATGGGATGATATGCGCAACTCCTCTTGGTATTGAAGGTTCTCATAAAGTTTCGTTGAATTCCAGCCAGTAGTTGCAGAGAACTACTCCGGAAACGATTTTTACTCTATATACATACTACATAACTAATCAAGGGCCATAACTCTGAGTTAAAGGGTCGGACCGGAACAAGCCGACGATATGCGCATCTCCTCTTGATATTGATGATTCCCATAAAGTTTCGTTGAATTCCAGCCAGTAGAAGCAGAGAACTACTCCGGAAACGATTTTTACTCTATATACATACTACATAACTAATCAAGGGCCATAACTCTTGAGTTAAAGGGTCGGACCAGAACAAGCCGACGATATGCGCATCTCCTCTTGATATTGATGATTCCCATAAAGTTTCGTTGAATTCCAGCCAGTAGTTGCGGAAAAGAAATTCGGACGGACGGACGGATGGACGGACGGACGGACAACGCCAAAACTATATCCCCCTCCCGATTCCATCGGCGGGGGATAACAAAGTTACTTAACAGTTATGTAAAGAGAATATTATGCGTAAAATAAAACTTACAGCTCTTTTAAACACCTGGGACTTTCTAATCGGTAGCAAAACTTCTCAGTCTTCCTCGGAATATTTGGCCAAGATGGCGATTGCGGGAAAATGACGCAAGAGGGAAAATAGTTCGTATTCATACGCATACATTTTTTCTCTCTGACATTTACACTTTTTAAACATTTATTGTGTTCTATGATAGTTAGTTAACTTGTGACTTAATAAAACTAATATTGCGAGCCGTCAATCGCTTATCTTTCATGAACCAATTACTAATTACTCGACCTTTCAAATTATATCCGCTACATTTCTAATATCGTAATTCAGCGAAATTACACATGATTTTCAAAAAATAAATTTCTTATCTCCTCTTCGAGATCTATTCGCTATAAATCAAAGTTTTCAGAAATACAGAGCATTATTTTTCAGTCGCGTCGGTCATGGTCGGATGATCACTATGAATTCAACTTCCTTGAAAAATGAAGGAATACAATATATATCTCGTGGCCACGACTAAGTAACTCGTGGCCACGACAAAGTATCTCGTGGCCACGACTTAGCTATCTCGTGGCCACGACTTAGTAACTCGTTGCCAAGACATATACTCGCGGCCACGACTTAGCTATCTCGTGGCCACGACTTAGTAACTCGTGGCCACGATTTAGAAATTCGTGGCAACGACTTAGTAACTCGTGGCCACGACTTAGTATCTCGTGGCCACGACTTAGTAACTCGTGGCCACGACATAGTATCTCGTGGCCACGACTTAGTTATCTCGTGGCCACGACTAAGTAACTCGTGGCCACGACATAGTATCTCGGGGCCATGAGATTAATAACAAGAGGGCCATGATGGCCCAAAGTCGCTCACCTGTATATAGGCCCCCGGAGCAGGGCCAGTTTAAACCCCAGGGCTTTTATTTGAACAAACATGGTTGACACCCATTAGAAAATGTTTCATGCTAAACATCTAAGGTCAAGCTTATTGGGTTTTTTAAAAGAAGATTTATTATGTATATATATATATACAGTCACATTCCTCCATATATATATATATATATATATATATATATATATATATATATATATATATATATATATATATATATATATATATATATATATATATATATATATATATATATATATATATATATATTTATATATACATACATACATATATATATATATACATATATATAAGATATATATATACAATATAGAAACATATATATATATTAAAACGTGATAAATGTTCCTTGTGCAGTGTTGAAATAGATAAAATTATAATGTTTAAGAAATAACAAACTCTATGTAAATTCGGTAGCGCTTTCAATGCTTTCTTCGCATATCTTCAGCCGAAACTTTAATAAACAATAAACATATAAACAAATGACGTAACGTCATGAAAAAAAGCGGGAACGTTAAATGATAACGTATTTCCCGGCAAACACAATATGGTTATTTATACTGAAAAATTATAATATTACGGACATTGAGCATAATCCGTACAATCTGGCAGTGAATTAATGACATTTATTAAAGGGAGGTAATAAAATTCACAAGTTAATGATTTTATGGCCACAAATTGTATGGTAATTAACAATTTTTACTCAATAAATATTGGTAAATAAACGGACAATTGGATTGAATAAAATCGCAAGCGTTTCTTTCATAATTAAAAATGAAGAGATTGTAATAAATATGATGTACTTATATATATATACCTTGTTAAACGATTATTACCAATGAGCATTTAGCTGTGGTTTTAATAACTTGATTAAAAGTTTTTCTTTTTCTTCTCTAAAATTGTCACTTTCGATTAATATCTTATATAGAGGGAAAATGCTAAATTTACCTCCTGAACAATTATGTAAATGTTTATTTACTTGTAACATTCTGAGTTCTTCAGTGTTTGTTTGTTGCCTATGTAAAGTCATACGTTTACATAATTCATTTTTTGTTTGGCCAATATAAAACTGTTTACAGTTGTCACAAATTATTGAATATATCACATTTTTTGAAACACAGTTCATACTTTGTTTTATCTTAAATGTCTTACTGTTACAAAATTGTATTTCATTTCCTTCTATTATAGAAGGACATGTCTTACACCTACTCCTGTTGCACTTAGAAACTGTTGTTACAGTATTATTTGTCATGTCGAACTTTGAAGAGGTTAAGATGTTTTGAAGATTTTTTGCTTGTCTTTTACTGTTTATAATGCGCTTCTTTTCTAAAACACTGTTCATCCTTTCACTTTTTCGTAACACATTCTCACAAGATCGAATTGCTTGGGAAATATTGGTATTTTTGGGATTAAATGTTGTTACACATGGGATAACGTTGTACTTGTTGTTAGCTGTTATGTTTTCTTCAGTTTTGATGGGACCTTTTAATTTGGCTTTAGATATTCCGTATGTAATAATTTCATCTGGGTAATTCTGATTTTTAAGTCTTGTAGTTAGTTCTGAGAGGCGCTTTTCTTGCAGTGTTTCTCCTCTTACTATAGTTATGATTCTTGACGCAAGGTTGAAAGGAATGTTTAACTTTGTATGTTTCGGATGACACGATTTAATATATATATATATTTCATATATACACACACACCAAAAAATGCAATACATATATAATTAAGCTAATGAATGACCCCGGGGCGGGGCCAATTTTGACCCCAGGGCTCTTATTTGAACGAACATGGTAGACATCCATTAGAACATGTTTCATGCTAAATATCTTAGCTCTAGCTCTTTGCATTCTTTAAAAGAATTTTTTTTAAGTTTTTACTATATGCATATAGGGAAAATCAATGACCCCCTGGGGCGGGGCCAATTTTGACCCCAGGGCTTTTATTTGAACAAACTTGGTAGACACCCATTAGAAGATGTTTCATGCTAAATATCTTAGCTCTAGCTCTTTGGGTTCTTTAAAAGAAGATTTTTTAAGTTTTTACTATATACATATAGGGAAAATCAATGACCCCCAGGGCGGGGCCGATTTTAATTCTAGGAACAAAATTTGAACAACTTTGGTTTTGGACCTATAGAAAGCTCTAGGCCATTTACTTTCAGACCAGAAGATTTTTCAAGTTTTCACTATATGTATATAATGAAAATCAATGACCCCCGAGGGCGGGGCCAATTTTGACCCGAGGGCCATTATTTGAACAATCTTGGTAGAGGTCTACCACACAATGTTTCATGCCAAATATCTTACCTGTAGCCTTTGCCAATTCAGAGAAGAAGATTTTTTATGTTTTACTATATACATATTAGAAAAACCTATGACCCCCGGGGCGGGTTCAATTTTGACACTAGGGACAAAATTTGTACAACTTTGGTATTGGACCTTCAGATGATACCATAGACCAAAAATCAAAGCTCTAGGCCATTTACTTTCAGACCAGAAGATTTTTCAAGTTTTCACTATATGTATGTAATGAAAATCAATGACCCCCCGGGGCGGGCCAATTTTGACCCTAGGGCCATTATTTCAACAATCTTGATAGAGGTCTACTACACAATGTTTCATGCCAAATATCTAATCTGAAGCCTTTGCCAAATCAGGGAAGAAGATTTTTTTAGATTTTACTATATACATATAAGGAAAAACCTATGACCCCCCGGGGCGGGGCTAATTTTGACACTAGGGACAAAATTTGAACAACTTTGGTAGAGGACCCATAGATGATACCATATACCAAAAATCAAAGCTTTAGGCCATTTACTTTCAGACCAGAAGATTTTTCAAGTTTTCACTATATGTATGTAATGAAAATCAATGACCCCCCAGGGCGGGGCCAATTTTGACCCTAGGGCCATTATTTGAACAATCTTGATAAAGGTCTACTACACAATGTTTCATGCCAAATATCTAATCTGTAGCCTTTGCCAAATCAGAGAAGAAGATTTTTTTAGATTTACCTATGGACATATAAGGAAAAACCTATGACCCCCCGGGGCGGGGCCAATTTTGACACTAGGGACAAAATTTGAACAACTTTGGTAGAGAACCCATAGATGATACCATATACCAAAAATCAAAGCTCTGGCCCATGTACTTTCAGACAAGAAGATTTTTTAATTTTGTATTTTTTGAAATCCTTTTCTAGCCCTGTGACCTACATATGCAACAGACCGGAACCATTTGAACAACTTTGAAAGGGGTCCACCCAAGGATCATTTCTGTAAAGTTTGGTTGATGTGCTGTCATTGGTTTCAGAGGAGATGTTGTTTATGTGAAAAGTTGACGACGCACGACGCACGACGACGGACGACGGACACAGTGCGATCACAATAGCTCACCCTGAGCATTGCTCAGGTGAGCTAAAAACACACACATGTCACCTTTGTGCCACCGTACAATATATATATTTATGTATATTTTTCTTTTTTTTTTATTTCATAATCTTAGTATTTTTCTGTCCCCCGGGAAAAAATCATATTTTGTTCTAAGTTAAACCCACATACTGTTTGAAACTTATGCCGGCTCGCCACGGCGAGCCGGTATTACGATAGGATTTTACTGAGAAACAACCTAAAACTCCGAATCAATCCAAAAATTTAATCGAAGCTTAGCTTCCAGCTTTCTACAAAATTTATCTATCAGGGCTAGGATCCAAAATTATTTAGCCAATCAAATTTGATCTTATATAGCGTCAAAAAACCTTCAATTTTCACGCCATTTTTAAAAAGCAGCAAGTATTGTTTTGAGCGCAAAGATATATTGATGATTAAAATGTGTTTTCATGGATTCTTTTCAATAAATCATATTTACACTGACTTTTGATTTAGCGATTTCACCAGTCCTGTTTACTCTGTAGTAAGTTTTCGTTTGGTTAATTAACATAAACGACATCTGGTTCTGTGCATTTTTTTCTTTTTCCTTTTTTCCGGTCATTTTATCCTTTCCAGTATTTAGTGTATGTATTTACTGGCCGGGATCCGGGACACCCGGGATCCGGGATCGTATAAGATAATAAGGGAAAAAAACTAATAAACTATATTTGTGTTGATTATTGTCGTAATGAAAGGCCATTAAACGTTAAGTTTTTTTATTGTATGTAATGAAAGTTAAATTGATTTAACTTAGGATATAGATATATTTAGAGCTATTTATTAACAAAATCACAATACTTATAATTATATGCCTAATTAATTGGAAAAATCAAAGACTATATTCTTGAATTGGTCAAATCCCGGAATCCCTATATACGATCCCAGCTTTTCTGAAAACAATATTCTTGAACTGTCCAATTCCTCGGATCTCTTAATTTTTTAATATGATCCCGGCTTTTCTGAAAACTATATTCTTGAACTGGTCAATTTCCGGGATCCTATTTTTTTTAATAGGATCCCGGCTTTTCTGGCTTAATTGATAGACAACTTGTGTTTACTTTAGGACTTGTATCTGTCACTTATTCCAATACTAAATAACATATTACAACTTAACTTCGTATAAAGAGACATTTTTATGAATTCTACTTATCTATTTTTTTTCTGGTCAAGGTCAACAGGCCATATAGTAAATGTGCATAGACATAGGGACTTCATTCTATCTGTTTACATCTTCATATATACTCATATTCCTGAGAACTGGCTTCCTTAACTTTATATGTCACTTTTATTTTGATGTTCGCTGAAGTCTTTTCAGCTAACAGAACTGTCATTTTTACATTTAAACACGCCCCTGGAAAGAAATTACGAAGCGAGTCGCTACTAGCTTTTTTAAAAGCTAACCTTGTATTGATTATATGTCATGTTGTTGGCGCCCCTTTTAGAATGAGAAAGGGCGACTGCAACTTCTTGGGCCTTTTTGTCGATCATAATAGCCGATTATTCCGATTGGTATGAGGTGTTTGATTATCATAAATGAAATGTCGCGAACTGGAAAATTTCGCAATGCAAACATATAGACCTTTTTCCAATACGATTCTTCCATAGAAACCGATGTTGCATTTCGCGCATGCGCATTCTGCGTAGGGCAAAAGCGCAGTAAAATTTAGAACAGTGTATGATACTTTAAGGCTTTAATAGTCGTGATTCCATGTTATGTCAATTTTGGGATGACTTAAAGCGGTAAGTACTTAAAACGTTAATTAATATTTATAACAGATATAATAAATATGCGGGACTCATAATCCTATGGTCAAAAGGCGCACACAAAAGTCGTCTGTTTAAGGTATCATTAGACGCCTTTTTCATCTGTTATTAATATTTAAACAGCAGCGTGTTAAAGATTAAATTGTATTACCCCTGTATTACATAATATTACACAATGTGTATTGTACACTTCCTTTTGGATTGGCCAGGCGGTAAGTGTCAAACAGATTGACACGCGACGCGGTTGTTTGTTTCCAGCTACGTACGATTATGAAAATCGTAATTTTAAGTAACTTTTAAATATACCGATCTCATCAATGTTTATTGATTTTGAGAAGTGACAATTAGTGTGACTTGCTTTAAAAATATTAACAGGTTTTACAAGGAACAGGATAAAATGTGTGTTATTTTACTTTCCTTATAGATTTTGAAAAAAAATTATTTAAAATATATTTATGTGACTCAAAAATTATCTGCTTTGCATCACAGTCAAATAAAGGATAAAATCAGGTAAACTGAACACTAAAAATGCATTTTCACCGTGTCTGTTCTGACTTTTTTCAGAATGATAACTAACCTTGATTTCATATGTTATAAAATTTCTTTTATCTTTTTATGAACTATTTCAACAACAATTTAGTTGACTCCCATTTGAATAATAGATATAATTCCACATTTTCCTCAGGTCCGTGACCGTAAGGGGAAATTCTTAAACAATTTCCTTTTCCATGCCTTTGTATCGCAATCTTGGCCACAAAGCTATAAAGGAATCTTTTTCTATTTTTGTTAAAAGCTAATTTATATAATTTTCTACATTTTGTTTAACCTATCTCGGAATTGTCTATGAACTTCTTCTATATTTCTATATTATTCTATGCGCTTTTTGCCCTACGCAGATTGCTCATGCGCGGGAAGATACTACTTCCGATCGATTTTTCATAGCAACGGACCGCGTCGTAAGTCGTAAAAAAGGTCTATTCAAATGAAATAATCCTATCCGTCAATTTATCGCGCTCTTCGGGGTTTTTTTATTAATCATTTTGAAGTACACAGAGTGGGTTATTGTGTAATGCTGTACCTATAGATAGAATGATGACCTTAACATTGTGAAAGTCCGAAAATCTATTTATAGAAGTAGTTTAAGTTTTACGAAACGGTCATTCGTGTCGCCATAATGTCATAATTTTGCAGGAAATGAAATATGAAAAATGAAACATATTCCAACAACTAATTGCATTTTGGATATTATTGGCCTGTATATTTTGGATATTATCGTTAATATTGATATAATTTCAAGTTCCTCTGGAAAAAAATAATATTCTAATCTCTAGCATGCCTACCAAAGTTCATGATGAACAATGTCTTTCGTCCGCCCATTCATAAAAAATATACAATTCTGATAAAAACCAATTACTAGTAACCATTGAAAAGTTAATAAGAATATCTGGTCATCAGATGTCTACTAGTTCATCTTCACTTGCTGCATTTCTTGCATGGACGCCCTTTGATGCTTTGCATTAATGCTTTTCTTGTTACTATTGTAAACTGACTGGAAAATAAAATAGATTGTTGTTGTTGTTGTATAAAGTTATAACGGATGGTCAGAAATAACTACACATGCATATATAAAGTTATAACGGACGGTCAGTAATAACTACACATGCATATATAAAGTTATAACGGATGGTCAGTAATAACTACACATGCATATATAAAGTTATAACGGACGGTCAGTAATAACTACACATGCATATATAAAGTTATAACGGACGGTCAGTAATAACTACACATGCATATATAAAGTTATAACGGACGGTCAGTAATAACTACACATGCATATATAAAGTTATAACGGATGGTCAGTAATAACTACACATGCATATATAAAGTTATAACGGATGGTCAGTAATAACTACACAGGCATATATAAAGTTATAACGGATGGTCAGTAAGCTGGATGTGTGAACTGATGATAAGTGTTATGTCTTCATGTACATTATTACGGATGGCTATTATTAATGGATACTCAGGCAAATGAATGACAAAAATATTAAAATGATCTTATGTACTCAAATTACGCTAAAATGACATTTTTAAAGTCCCAGCATGAATTTCTGTATAAATTCTATATATTTTGCGTTTGAAGCATATATCTATACATGTTGAACAAACTTCATGTAACTTGAACAAACCCTGGAAGCTACAATGACATACATCGTGGATCTTGTATGATTGAAACAAGTCATTCATTTGACATATTCTTTGACTTTTCTAGAGTGCACTGTGACAACTTTTGTGAAATCTAAACGCTCTAACCTGATCCGCGTGGGTCAAGTTAGGAAACCGCCACTTTATTCTTTACACGAAGTAAATTTTTGTTCCTGTGACTGCTTAGTGCAGGACATTTTGAGGACATTTATAGAATAATGGAAAATAAAATCAGAACGAAGAAATGGAAATGTTGCCTGTGTCTCCCTTTAAGCTGATTTTTTATTTATCTATTTTGGCTTGTAAGAGGTCGGGGAGGGGTTTACTAGTTCCCCACCTCACCTGTGATATCACTAAAGTATTATGGCTGATTTGGAACGCTTTTGTGCGTCGTGTTGTCGCCAGCGACAGCCGGACAAAGCGCCAAACGGCGCGTTGTCGGACATTCGTCTTGTCCTCATGTCGCTAACGATGTACGCCAAACAGCACGTTGCCGAGCGGCGTGTTGTCGCCATGTCACATTGTTGCTTGGCTCAAATCGAAGGATTGGATTATAAGCCAAGCGACAGGGCGCCATCGCGATAACGCGCTGCACGACAACGCGCCGTTTGGTGTGCTTCGCTAGCGACAGTACGACAAGACAACAGTGCGACAACGCGCCTTTTGGGGCGTTTCGCTAGCGACAAGACGAAAAGACGATAACGATATAGGTTGTGTTGTCGCTATCGCCCAAAGTGTACCAAATCAGCCACCATACTAAACTGAGTTAAAAGTTTAACTATTTTTAATCCCATGCCCCGACAAGTGCATGAAATGACTACTAAACAAGAGAGACAGCCTAGCGGGGACAACGCTCGACTTTTCGTATACCTAAAGTCACAAACGTCATCGGAAGATGAATATTGTAGTAGAAAAAATATTTTCTTGTACAAAATAAAACTCAAATTTCTCACTTGACATTTGTAATGTTGTCCGTGTTGTATATATAACAGACCTAAAAGATGATGTACATGTATTAATATAGATTTATTGCATTCATAAAGATACGCTCACAATTAAAGACACAACAATAACGGAACTATAAATATACAGTTGAGTTCAGTGTTTCAGTTTGTTTGTATTGCATTTATCTTTAATTTCAACAAATATATTTTCAGTTTGATAGAAACTTTAAAAAAGAAGTTATATTTCAGATTTTGTTACAGTTTTAATATTTAATATTTTTATTGATATAATAGATATTGGTGTGTTGGCTTTTTTAAGGAATGTTTAAAGTAACATCTAATCAATTTAAAAAATTTACTTTTATGTACTTTGTACAATGAACGATTTCGATCTCATGCATTATTAGTATCGTGTTGAAAACGGTAGAAATAGAATATTTCGTTGATATTTAACTAAAATACTAGATGGACAAAAGTATTTTTGACCTGAGTGATCAACTCTTTTTATGAATAAAATATAACATAAAGAATAGTAGTTTCTTATAATGTTAGAAATAAATAGGATGTTAATTATGCACATACAATTTCGCTTGGAAATTTTATGGAATATGATGATGTACTATGTACAAATAATAAAAAAAATGTTCTGTTCTATTCTAATAATTAATAGTTGGTCCCTTTTTTCAATTACATAGTTTAAAAATCTGAATAGACAAGTATAAACTAAATAGATTAAAACTAGAAATATGTCGTCACGCCACGGATGCAGCACACATTTGAAATTATATAATAGTATATAGTTCAAAAACTTTTTTTTTCAAAGCTCTTTAACTATTCAATGTTAACACAAACCATTTTTATACAAAGTTCAAGGCCATGCAAGTATTCAGTGTTAACCTTTTGCAAATTGCATATTGCATATTTGAAGTCGAGATAATGACTACACAAAAGTAAGAGTATTGTTGAAGAGATTTTACGTGATTTATGATTCCTAATAGTCCATAGTGTAAGTGATATACAAAGCACCCTTATTAGTTTAATAAACACTGTCCAGCCAGTAACTTGACACTGATAAAAATAAATTCTACCCAGGCGTTGTTACATAGATAATAAAACATTTTAGAATCAACATTTAAATGCATAAGGAAGACTTTCGTGTTGTTTTATTTTTCTGATCCTTCGGGGGCAAGTAATGCCTGCACTATTAAGTGTTGAAAATTGAGTACCGCTCAAGCCGGTGCTAGGGGGGCGTGAGAGATGTTGCACTTATTCATTATCCCTCATGTACAGACTCATTCAAACCGAGTCTGCAATTTTCATGTAATTTGTTGTGTTTAATGCTTCCGAGGGATCACTTTGTTTCCAGATTTATATACTTCACAACAGCAGGTGTAAAGTGCCGTGTGGCAGCTGTAAAAAGTTGCCCCGTACTTTACTACAGTGTTGTTATTTTTCTGGTCCTTCGGGATCATTGATGCCAGCACTATTAAGTGTTGAGAATTGAGTACCACTCAAGCCGGTGTTTGGGGCGTCAGGGATGTTGCACTTATTCATTATCTCTGATGTACAGACTCAATCAAACCGAATCTGCAATTTTCATGTTATTTTGTTGTAATTAATGCTTTCGAGGGTTTGTTTCCAGATTTATATCATAAATTTCAGAGTGCCCACAACTAGCAATGAAAATAAAAATACTTTCTTGTGAATAATGCAAAGTTTAAAGATGTATGCCTCCAGTTTTTATAACAACAAACTTCAACTAGAGCTATCACTGAAGGTGATCAATACCCCCACCAGCAACTTTTTGCGACATTTTGAAAAATAAGTGGTCTGAAGAAAGATTTGAACTCAAAATAAAGTGAATTAAGTATCAACTGTGTACAAAGAATTATTTCCCAACCAGGATCTTTATATAAACTTGCTATAAACCAAGTTTGATTACAATATCTCATTACTAACTCTAGTTATTGCCCGGAAACCACTTTTTCTATTTTAAGTAACCTTGACCTTGACCCCAGGGGGTCCAAATGCAATACCAATCGGAGTCTTCATATAAGCTTGCTATACACCAAGTTTGATTACAATATCTTATTTCTAACTCTAGTTATTGTCATTTATGGAAGAAAATTAAGTCAGTCTGGTCTACTGAAAGTTTTTGTCCCAAGGGTTGTTGTGGACAAGACACATATGAAGACAATACACCAAGAACTTAAGGGAATAGGAATGGATAGATTTATGTCAGTCTTATATAAATATTTATAGAGGTACCATGACAGTTTTTCTGTTGAAATCAACCCTATAACTGAGAAATTCGTGTTTTAAGACA
This sequence comes from Ruditapes philippinarum, assembly GCF_026571515.1. Taxonomy (NCBI): domain Eukaryota; kingdom Metazoa; phylum Mollusca; class Bivalvia; order Venerida; family Veneridae; genus Ruditapes; species Ruditapes philippinarum. The sequence continues at coordinate 290,930 of NW_026857945.1, read as the reverse complement.
CTATTTTTACTTGAGAAATAAGTTCATGGGCGCCGCCATTTTGGCGTTTTTTCATCGCGAGACAGACGAGACCGAGATTATGACGTATTACACCTACTTACAGTATTGTTGAAATTATTGCATGTTTCGGACTTTGTCAAACTGAATGTTTTCTCCGATAATGGATGGTTGTTACATGTACGTTAACTCAATAATTATCATTATCTTCAATTAAACTTTTCTTTATATATTATAATAAAACATCGTATTAAACTGAATTGCTTTAATTAATTGAATACGCCGCGACATTAATTAACATTTGTCCGATGATCAGCTTCCTGATGATCCCTTACCACGTGATTTAAGCAATGACTGCTTAATTTTCAAAGATAAACAATTTAATTTATTTGGTTAATTTAATTTAATTGGGTAAAGAGAGAAACTCCTTCAAATTGACGATAAATCCTTTTACTTAATTTTCGCTAGAGAAGCTGACCTTTGTATGTGTGAATCGGGTACATCGCCGGTCATAACAGAAATCTGCTGAGGACGCCATTTTGCGCTAAAAATGAGAATGGCACAGAAAAATGGGCAGCCAGACTAATATCCATTGAAAACAAAACTGTCCGTGGGTTTTTTTAGTCATCCAGTCAAAACTGGTACCAACAGCAAAAAGTTACCCATTCCCCTGTAATTACGAGTTTATCCTTTTCTATATAGCTTTTTTTTTCAAAACACAGATACGCATTTCTACTTCCGTAAATTTAATCCAATAAAACAAAAAATCATAAATCTACTTAATATTTAAAATGATTATTGTTAACTGAAAAAATGTGTTAGTATTTTAAGAAGTTCTATAATTTACAGTATAATCTGACAGGTGTGCAACCTGATTTCCCCTAAGGTCACTCAAGTTCACTGATGAAGTGTAAAAAATGGATGTCTATTTCGTCATCAGAATATTTGACAGGGTGATTAATCAGGGAAACATTGTGCATGACTTTTTTCATGATCAAAAAGGTCTGTCGGCGAGATGTGTGAAGTTGGCGGCCTAGCGGCCTGAAGTTGACGGCCCAGCGGCGTGAAGTTGGCGACCTAGCTATGTTACAACCTGAATTGTAATAAAATTATTACAAAACAGGTTAGGATGCAAAAATAGTATTACATTTAGGTTGTCAACCTGAATTGTAATAAAACCCGAAAATGTAATAAACGGTCAAAACTCAAGAAAATGTGGTAAGAAAGTTCTCTTTCACATACATGGTGCTTAAAAAACGAATTTGGACTCGACATTGGAATTTTTATAAAATTTACATGGAAGCGAATTAATACTAAAAGAAAATACATTTCAAATTTGAAGAGCAGAATGGTATCATAAAGTTGATGACATCTGCATTCTTTAAAGTATTTGACATGCAATACATTCTATGCGCTAAAATACGCAAATTTTATTCGAGAACTTGATTTTTAAGATCACATTAATGATAATTTATTGATAATATGAATAAATAAAGGAAGGATGATGTTCATTCAAATGTAACAATCTTAATACAATCCCAGAAGTATTGTCCATATAGTATCTTAAATAAACAATCTGAAGCGTAATAACATCGTGAAATGTCACAAACTATCTGATGCGTAGCATCTGCATTTTTTATTCTGTACAACCACCAAATAATATATATTTTTGAAGATCATCTTTACTAACGATATAATAGCAACTAGAAATGTCTCCAAAAGACACGGGTGCCCCCACCGCGCCACTGTTCTGTCAATCTCATGACTCTAGGTCAAATATTTTTTTGAAAACTAAAAATATTTTACTAAGTAAAGGGCAAGAACTTTACAAATACTGAATAAATCCACAAGCAAACGCCAAGGTGCATAAGTACACATGCTGACCAACATTCTTGTAAACTTTCAGGCCTACAAGTGAAATACTTTTTGAGCTATGCATGAATTAACAAGTTGAAAATTGCAAATTTATACTACTGTAAGTCAAGAGCAATAACTCTTAACAAAACTGGATAAATCAACATGCAAAGTCCAAGGTGCATTAGCTTCACAGTGATGTGAATCATTATTCCTGTAATTTAGTGATGTTGATCATTATTCCTGTAAAGTTGGTCGAACTCAAACACACAAGGAACAAATAACAACATAATAAAATTACTAAGTCAAGGGCAATAACTCTAAAAATATCCAGTCGAAAATACCCAGGTGCACAACTACACATGCGGATCAACATTCCTGTAAAGTTTCATGACTCTAGGTCAAATACTTTTTGAGTTACATGCGACGCAAGTTGAAAATTGCAAAAATTTTCTAAGTCAAGGGCAATAACTCTAAAAATACTAAATAAATCCAGACCAAAATACCAAGGTGCACAACTTCACATGCTGATCAACATTCCTGTAAAGTTTCACGACTCTAGGTCAAATACTTTTTGAGTAACGTGCGACACAAGTTGAAAATTGCAAAAATTTACTAAGTCAAGGGCAATAACTCTAAAAATACTAAAAATATCCAGTTGAAAATACCCAGGTGCACAACTACACATGCGGATCAACATTCCTGTAAAGTTTCATGACTCTAGGTCAAATACTTTTTGAGTTACATGCGACACAAGTTGAAAATTGCAAAAATTTTCTAAGTCAAGGGCAATAACTCTAAAAATACTAAATAAATCCAGACCAAAATACCCAGGTGCACAACTACACATGCTGATCAACATTCCTGTAAAGTTTCATGACTCTCGGTCAAATACTTTTTGAGTTATGTGCGACACAAAAGAGAATGGACGGAAGGACGGACAAGGGTAAATCTAAATGCCCGCCACTAAAGTGGGGGCACAATAAAAATTTTTGCTTGCTTGGTGTATAGAAAAGTTATTACAAAACCGGTTGAACTGCCAAAAAGTTATTACAATTCATTAGACAACCTGAAATGTAATAAAAACTCAAAATGTAATAAACTTTTTACTAGTTGTCTTTTTCTAAAATAATTCTTTAACAGAAAAAGAAAGATGAACACACCAAAAATAACGCTAACATCAGTTATAAGAAATGTTGATTGTTTTATATAAAATAAAATGTAGGAGTAACAGTAAAAGTTAAGTGTAACAATTTTATTACAAAACCGGTTGACCTGCCAAATAGTTATTACAATTCATTAGACAAACCTGAAATGTAATAAAAACTCAAAATGTAATAAACTGTTTACTAGTTTTCTATTTGAATTTACCCCTCCACCACAGTGAGTTATAAGATAACATCCTGAAGAATACCATATTATTCTAAATTAGAGTTTGTAACCCTTATTAATTTCGATATATTTTGTTCACGGTAAACCTGTTGTAAATAAAACTGAAGTAAATAATCATGGGGCTGAATATTAGCGTGTATATCTATAAGAATAACACAATATTAGAAATCTTCGACCAATCGGGAACTATTTTTTCGTTACGAAAATTAATGCGCCTTTCATTCGACAATCTTTACGCAGTGATCTCCCCTTAATTTTTTGGCGTTGATGTACATATGAAGGGAAGTAACCGCATCGAGGAGTTTGGACTACTTTCGGCATTTGGAAATAAGAACATCAGGGTCTGAAATTTCGCTACCATTATTTGTTTGGTTTGACGACCCAAACAAATAAAAAACAACAACGTTAAATACCAGTTATAAGTAATGTTGCTTGTTTGATATAAAGGAAAATGTAGGAGTAACATTAAAAGTCAAGTGTAACAATTTTATAACAAAACCGGTTAAAATGCCAAAAAATCATTTCAATTGAGTTAACAACCTGAGATGTAATAAAAACACGAAATGTAATAAACTTTTTAATAGTTTTCTTTTTCTAAAATTATTCTTTAACATCGCCCTTGACTTAGTGAAAATTTACAATTTGTGTCGTGCGTACCTCAAAATATATTTAACCTACAGTCATGAAACTTAACAGGAATGTTGGTCAGCATATGTACATGTAGTTGTGCACCTTGGATTTCGCTTGTAAATTTATCCAGTATTTGTAGAGTTATTGCCCTTGACTTAGTAAAAACTTATTCATTTATATAAATGCGTATAATATATATATATATTAAAAATATATAGACAAAACTAATGTGACAAGACAGACCGATTAAATGACCATATATATTTATAGGTGTGTATTATATTTATGAAATAATGCACGGAAGGGCACCTGAGGTCTTCCTCCACCAGTAAATCTGGAACGTCCCCAAATGCCCTATATATATATATATATATATATATATATATATATATATATATATATATATATATAAATACACTCGCATTTATATAGATAAGCATTTATATATATACACATGTACATACACACCAATAAATATATATGGTCATTTAATGCACAAATCTGTGAAGCCAAAAAAATGAAAATTTCAATAATTTGACCTTCAAAGTCAAGGTGGTCATTTATGAGTGAAGGTCAATGTATGTCTGGTTATTTTTAAGGGTTATCCTTAAAGATTATTATGTTCAAGTTTGAAGATAATCCATTCAAAAATAACAAAGTTACAGCCAAATATAGCCAAAAAAATGAAAATTTCAATAATTTGACCTTAAATGTCAAGGTCATTTATGAGTGAATGTCAAGGTATGTCTGGTTATTTTTAAGGGTTATCCTTAAAGATTATTATGTTCAAGTTTGAAGACAATCCATTCAAAAATAACAAAGTTACAGCCAATAATAGCCCCAAAAAATGAAAATTTCAATAATTTGACCTTCAAAGTCAAGGTCATTTATGAGTGAAGGTCAAGGTCTGTCTGGTTATTTTGAAGTATTGTGTTCAAGTTTGAAGACAATCCATTCAAAAATAACAAAGTTACAACCAATAATAGCAAGAACAAGAAAAATTTGGACTTTTGACCTTGAAGGTCAAGGTCATTTATTGATGAAGGTTAAGGTTAGTGTGGTCTACTGAAAGGTCTTGTCCCAAGGGTTGTTGCTCTGTCTTCCTTTAGGACATCGAGTACTTTTGTTATGGTCATTGGGTTTACTTTTATATGTTTCTAGATGATCATTTTGGTGTTTTACTTATTTAACCTTTTGTAACCATAACAACTGTTAGAATTTCACTTGGCGGGGATTCATTTTATTTACACTGTCTTGTTTATAGGAACATGGTAGGGCTAAGAGCGAGGTTTGGTTAACCATTAACCGGTTTAAACTCCCCAGCAGTATTTATGCTGCTGACCGTTCCAAGGCGGCGCCCCTCTGTGTTCCTCAGATGCATATCTGTGTTGTTTTATACCGTTTTGGTGACACTTTGGTGTCTCTTGTTGTTTTCTCGTCTACGGTAAGTATCTTCCCCTTTGCCTTTTTATTTATTTTTTTATATACCCCCTTCCCCGTTTCTCCTGTCCCTTTTGTCTTTATGGGTCTAGTATTCAATCATTTGTTTTCTTTTAGTTCTTTATCAGTTACTAATTATTTATTGTTATGTAGTGGTTTGCCTGCCCGTGCTCTGCCTTGTGCCCTGTCCTGTCTTTGTTAAGGGTCCTCCTGGGCTCCTTGCCACTGACTCGGATGGGGGCTACGTTGATTAAACGCCGCCTTTCCTTGTTGATCTTGTTTATCATATTGTTGAGGCCGAGTATGAAGACAATACACCAAGAACTAAACAAGAGGGCCATGATGGCCCTAGATCGCTCACCTGACTTATCAAACTCATCCAAACAATTACCTAGACAAGCATTCTGACCAAGTCTCATGACAGGTGAGTTAAAAATGTGACCACTACAGTGTTAACAAGGATTATCCATATTTGAGCAGTGCGACCTAGTTTTTTACCCAGGTGACACATATTCAAACTTGACCTAGAAATCATCAAAACAAACTTTCAGACCAATTTCCAGGATACTTGGATCAAAACAGTAGCAACTAGAGTGTTAACAAGATTTTTCTACTTT